>NC_080552.1:6688354-6735854 GCF_028640845.1 Ahaetulla prasina
TAAAAAAGAAGAAGAAGAAAAAACATCTTCCATTTACCTAGTAAAAGGAAGAGTGGAAAGAACACAGGAGCCACAATCAGGGCAGTCTACCTAAAAGGAGGTGATGTGTTCCGTTCAAGCCCAAAAATGCATCAGAAAGCCAGGCCTTCCGCTAATTTTCTTAAGTAGCTGGAGTGGCAGCTTACAAACATCTGAGTATTGAGCCCTCCTGGCATTAATGTGATAAAAGATTTAAGACCTGGTCTGATGGAAAGAAAGGGAGAAGTGCCACAAAGCTTTTAAACCTTTGGAAAGGATAAAAGAAAATAGTCTTTAACATTCTTGATGGCTCAGCTGCTTTCTATTGATTGCCACGGACAAGATTTTGGATCAAGATTTCAGGATATTTTCCCACTCCTGCCTGAATAACGGAAGCGAGGCTGAGATACGTGTTTATACTACGGAGAGGCGCAAAAGGACTTTGCCTTCAACTGTGGCTTTACAATCAGGTCCTAATTCGCGAGCCTCCCAAATCATAGAGATTAAGGACCCTGTTGTCCCACCATCTAGTTCAAGATGGAAATAAAACATCAATTTCTGATACGACACAGGGAGGGTCTAGGAGAGAGGTGAAATGTAAAATTTGTTACTACCAGTTCTGTGGTCATGACTTGGTGGTGGTGGGGTAATGTGACTGGGCGGGTGTGGCCAACTTTTTTTTTTTTTACTTTTAAAAGCGTTTTTTTTACAACTTCTTCGGCCGAAGAGGTTGTAAAAAAATGCTTTTAAAAGACTCTGACGATCAGGCAACTCAGCTGGGATCGTCAGAGCCTTTTAAAAGCATTTTCTTTCTACCGAAGGTTCTGACAATCAGGCAACTCAGCTGGGATCGTCAGAGGAGCCTTTTAAAAGCATATTTTTAACAACCTCTTTGGCCGAAGAGGTTGTAGAAAAAATGTTTTTAAAAGGCTCTGACAAGCCCAGCTGAGCCGTGCGATCCTCAGAGGCTTTTTTTTTTTTTTTACTTTTAAAAGCATTTTTTCGGCCGAAAAACCAAAAACCTCTGATGATCGCGCGGCTCGGCTGGGCATGAGTGGTGGTTAAGGGATTTTTGCTACCGGTTCTCTGCCGCCATTGCTACCGGATCGAACGATCCGGTCCGAACCAGGAGCATTTCACCCCTCTTCTACGACCCAAAGTGGCACCTGAAGCCATGTCGCCTGGCACACACGGCCTTCTCTGTTTGTCTTCCGGGTTTCTGGCGCGCATGCATGTGCGATGATCAGCTGTCCTTCACGCGCCTGGTATGCATGCCAGAACCCAGAATTCAGCTTTTCTGGAGTGTGATACCTTCGCATGCACGGCAGTGCCAAAAACCGGCCTGCGCATGCACACCAGCCAGCTGATCATTGGGCCCACATGCACACTAGAACCCGGAAGTTCGGCTTTTCCAAAGCGCAGCCCCGATGAGCGTGTGACGTTTCTGCAGTGATCTTTTCCGCACTTGGTGCTGAAAAGTTTCGCCATCACTGGTCTAGGACAACTCACCATAGCCCATTTGACACAGCCAACTCGCCGTGGGACAAGAGTTACACTAATATCAAGGAATGGTGGAATAGGATTATGGGCCGCGGTGTGGCTCAGGCTGTAAGAAGCCTGTTATTAAAACACAGCTGCCTGCAATTACTGCAGGTTCTAGTCCCACCAGGCCCAAGGTTGACTCAGCCTTTCCATCCTTTATAAGGTAGGTAAAATGAGGACCCAGATTGTTGGGGGGGCAATAAGTTGACTTTGTATATAAATATACAAATAGGATGAGACTATTGCCTTACACACTGTAAGCCGCCCTGAGTCTTCGGAGAAGGGCGGGATATAAATGTAAACAAAAAAGAAAGAAAGAAAGGATGCAAAAGGAGGGACAACTTGAAATATGAATGACGAAAATTAAAACAAATAAATAAAAAAATAATACTTATTGAATTTCCAAATGCATAGAATAGACTACATATACATACTTATAGGAAGCTCTGGTGGTGCAGTGGTTAGAATGCAATACTGCAAGCAAACTCTATGCACAGCCTCCAGTTTGGTCTTGACAGATCCTTCTGAGGTCAGTAAAATGAGAACCCAAATTGTTGGGGGCAATATGCTAACATTGTAAACTGCCCAGAGAATACGGTAAAGCACTGGAAACAGTAATGTGTTTTCCCCAACATAAAACCGGGTCTTATATTAATTTATACTCTAAAAGACGCATTATGGCTTATTTTCCAGTTAGGTCTTATTTTGGGGAAAACAGGGTATATAAGTCGAAGTGCAATTGCTATTGCATCCATATACCAACAACTACACCAGACTCCCAGCTTTGATTATCACTTATTGCAGTAAGCAGATTCTCTCCTATTAATCTTCTCATAGTTCCCATCACCAATCTCTTTCCATTTATGACTGTATGACTATAACTTGTTGCTGGCAATCCTTATGATTTATATTGATATATTGACCATCATTTGTGTTGTAAATGTTGTACCTTGATGAACGTATCTTTTCTTTTATGTACACTGAGAGTGTAATGCACCAAGACAAATTCCTTGTGTGTCCAATCACACTTGGCCAATAAAAATTCTATCCTATCCTATCCTATCCTATCCTATCCTATCCTATCCTATCCTATCCTATCCTATCCTATCCTATCCTATTCTATTCTATTCTATTCTATTCTATTCTATTCTATTCTATTCTATTCTATTCTCTATGCAAAGATAGCAAGAGCACTTAGCAATAGGACTTAGACTTATATACCTACACACAATGCTATACAGCCTTTTCTGAGTGGTTTACAGAGTCAGTATCTTTCATTTAACAATCTGGGTCCTTATTTTACTGACTTCAGAAGGATGGAAGGCCTTGAACCGGTCAGGATCGAACTCCTGGCTCTGGACAGAGTTAACCCGCAATACTGTATTCTGACTACTGCACCATCATGGCTCTAGGAGTGAAGATGGCTTTACGCTTATCTTAATCATTTGATCTAGTGGTGTTATGTTGGTTAGCCTTTTGCAAAATGCAAGATGATCATGAGATATCAATGCCTTTCTATAAGTCTGTAGAGATTCTCAGTCATCAGGTCACCGTTGTCCCAAAGGTGCTTTTTCAGGAGCCAACTGGACTTTCTTGTTTTTTTTCTTTGAAGATGTTTTGCTTCTCATCCAAGAAGCTTCTTCAGCTCTGACTATCTACCTATCCCCACTATCCTATCAGAACTGAAGAAGCTTCTTGGATGAGAAGCGAAATGTCTTCAAAAGAAAACAACAACAACAATTAATAAATGGAACAACTTGCCTGCAGAAGTTGTGAATGCTCCAACACTGGAGGTTTTTAAGAAGATGTTGGATAACCATTTGTCTGAAGTGGTGTAGGGTTTCCTGCCTGGGCAGGGGGTTGGACTAGAAGACCTCCAAGGTCCCTTCCAACTCTGTTATTATTATTATTATAAGAAAGTGCCTACCGTTCCTGTCCTATTGTTTTTTGTTTTTTGTTTTTCTTCTTTCTTCTTCTCATATATATATATGCTTATACCTCCTAATATTTCCTCATATATATGCTTATATACTATATAATCTTTTTGTATGATGCTTATATATATTGTTGTGACAAAATAAATAAAATAAATAAAAGTCCAGTTGCCTCCTGAAAAAGCGCCTTTGGGAATGCCTTTTTATGTGCAACATGAGTGCAATGCATGTAAAATGGTCTGGGATTTTGATCATTTTAACATTTTTTCAACTCCCTTTGGTAATACCCCTGTAAGTCCTTGAATATAGGTTTAAGGGTCGGGAAAGCTAAAAATTTACTGCCGCATGAATGGGAAATTTGAATTAAAAACTCATTGCTTTTAAATGTCAGTGTGAAAATAGGGTGGGTGGTTTTTCAAGAGGAACAGACGCTTTAATTTAAAGCTAATGACAAATTTGTGGGCACTTCCTTTCCTGGTAGAACTTAATTTTAGTGTCTTTGTCTCTGATGATGCGGCCCTTTCCCCCAGAATTCCCTGGGTGTATCATTATTAGAGTATATATATTTCTAGTATTTCTTATGCAGAGCTAAGGAAAGAGCCCAATGTTCTTTCCTGCAAAATATCAGTTTATGGCAAAATCAAAATAAAAATACTCCATTACAATCAGGAATAAAAAGATGCTAGAGATTAGAGGCTTCCTGGAGATAGCAAGAAGATGAAATCACAACTGGTTGTGTGTCTCTTAAAATATTTGAAGAGTTTCATGCCACTTATAGAATGATATGTGAAAATGACCTTGGGAGGCAGGGCAATGAGCCAAAGGAATAATCAGATAATAGACATTTGAGCCTGCAACAGGAAAATGGATGGGGCAAGAAGCAGCCCTTGGTCGCATTAACAGAGAGATAAAATCAAGATCAGTGTTACTACAGTTTTACTACCCTGTTTTTCCGAAAATAAGACCTCAATAAGACCCCAATCGGGCTTTTGAGCGCATGTACTAAAGCCCTCCTGAAAATAAGCCTTTCCCCAAAAATCAGACCTAGTGAACAGGTAGGCATTCGAGGAGTTGGAATTAATTGATTGAACTTGCGAGAAATGCAATGGAGCTGGAAATCAGGAAAGATGACAAGAGGAGCCTCGTCTTGCTCCACGCGTCCCAAAATAATAAGACCTCCCCAAAAATAAGGCCAATTTCGCTTATTTTGGGGTTCAAAAAATATAAGACAGGGTCTTATTTTCAGGGAAACATGGGTACCACTTAATTAATTAAGTGGTACCCGTGACAAAACATCATGTAAACCATTTAATGGACTAGAAAAGGCTAGACTAGAAAAGAGTAGAGATAATGTCATCTTTACGGATATTTACGGGACCGCCTACTGCCACCATTAGCCTCTCACCGACCAGTGCGCTCTCACAGAGAGGGCCTCCTCCGGATACCGTCAGCTAAACAATGTCGGCTGGCGACCTCTAGGGGGAGGGCCTTCTCTGTGGGGGCCCCTACCCTCTGGAACGAGCTCCCTCTGGGGCTTCGTCAACTCCCCGATCTCAGGTCCTTCCGCCGCGAGCTGAAGACGTTGCTGTTTCGAAGAGCAGGACTAGCTTGAACGTAGTTTTTAAATTGGGATTTTTAAAAAAGGGGTTTAATTGAGGTTTTAAATTTGTATTTAAAAGTTTTAGGGCATCAATTGAATTTAACTGTCTATTCTTTTAGCTGTTTATATGTATTATATGTTTTCTGTTGTTTTTTTGGCTGTGAACCGCCCTGAGTCTTTCGGGAGATGGGCGGTATACAAATATAATAAATAATAAAATAATAATAATAATAATCTTGGCTGTTCTCTAGAATGTTGATGATCTATTGTTTTCTGGAAATGGACAATGAAATGTTCTCCTGCCTTTAAGAAGCAATCACTTTCAACACTTTTCCAAGACAAATGGCAGCCCCCTGACCTGGATGAAAGCACACAAGTAACCGCTACCCATTTATTACGTGCAAATAAGAAGGAAACAGTAGCCTATTGGACAACTTTCCACAGCCACAAAATTTCCAAGCATAGTTCTCACTAAACTTAACAAAATTTATGGAGACGAAAGGGATGGCATTCTAAGAATGGAACGACTTCCCATTTAGAACCTAACTCATGTATGTTGACATGGAGACTTTCTGATTTCTAGCTCAGGACCCTCCAAATTTGGCAACTTTCAGACTTGTGGACATCAAATTTCCAGAATTCCACAGCTAGCCATCAGTTCTCTGAGAGGCTACTTTTCCCTTTTTCTGCGGGTTGAGGAATTCTGGGAATTAAAGTCCACAAGTCTTAAAGTTGTCAAGTTTTGAGACTCCTGCTGTAGCTAACAGACTTCTATAATCTGATGAATAGGTAGGTCTCTTCACTAGACCATGACAAACTTATAGCTGGCTGTTCCAAAGGTGCTTTTTCAGGAGGCAACTGGACTTCCTTGTTTTTTTCTTTTGAAGATATTTCGCTTCTCATCCAAGAAGCTTCTTCAGCTCTGACAGGATAGGGGGGAATGGAAGGATTCATATTCCTTGCAGACGGCTGGCCATTTGTATCCTTTTAGAGGGTCGTTGAAGCACTTGGAGGTTTATCTGTATCCTCAGGGTCACCTGAGTGGTGCAAATGGTTCCTGTAGTCTACAATTTTCTCCTCTGGAAATCCATTCCTCCTTCCACACCCTTCAAAGGGTGCTCATCCCAAATTGCATAGTTAAAGGTCTGTAGAGATTCTCCGTCAGAGCTGAAGAAGCTTCTTGGATGAGAAATGAAATGTCTTCAAAAAAAAGAAAAAAAGAAAGTCCAGTTGCCTCCTGAAAAAGCACCTTTGGGACAACCATGACCTGGATGACTCAGAATCTCTACAGACTTAGAGTTGGCTGTTTACATTGCCGTCTCCTGAATCTTTATCAACCAACCATAGCAATACCACTTAGCAATAACACTTTAGACTTACATCCCCCCACCTCAGTGCTTTACAGCATTCTCTGAGCGGTTTACAAAGTCACCATATTGCCCCCAACAATCTGGCTCCTCATTTTACTGACCTTGGAAGGATGGAAGGCTGAGTCAACCTTTTATTTTTATTTATTTATTTATTTATTTGAGCCGGTGAGAATCGAACTGCTGGCAGTCGGCAGAATTAACCTGCAGTACTGCATTTTAACCATTGCGCCACCACAACCTCATCCTTATGGAAGGGAAAAAGAGACATCTTGGCATCAAACGTTGGGAATTGAAATGTTTTACCAAGCTGCACTTTTCCCACATTTTCTCAGCACCGGAATCGATCTGTCTCCAGGGATCAATTGATCCTCAGTTTCAAGGACCATTTTTATTAATGCTGTAGATGGTAGGAGACGCGGAAAGACCGATTGGCTGCCCGAATGATTATTTCATGCTGTAGGAAACTACTGGAGAGTTATGGGAATTTTAAGCGATTGTTTGCTATAAACTGTAGGCAGCACAACCACCATGGGATTATATGACTGAGTGTTGTGTCTGCGCCCCCTGAGCTGGGCCAGCTGCCAGAAAGTGACTTGGACAGTGAGGGGGAAGGGCCGTCAGGACTTACCTCGGGAGCACCGGCTTCCCTGGCTCAGCTCCAGGAGCCAGAAGCAGGCTAGGTTCAAATTTCAAACCCATAAAATCAAATTAAAAATTTTAAAAATCAAGCCACTCCAGCAAGGCGGAATAAATGGGTTTTAAGTTCACGGCGAAAGGTCCTAAGGTCAGATAGTTGTCGAAGTCCAGGGGGAAGTTCGTTCCACAGGGTAGGGGCTCCTACAGAGAAGGCCCTTCCCCTGGGGGCCGCCAGCCGGCATTGCTTGGCGGACGGCACCCTGAGAAGACCCTCTCTGTGTGAGCGTACAGGTCGGTGGGAGGCATAAGGTAACAGCAGGCGGTCCCGTAAGTATCCCGGTCCTAAGCCATGGAGCGCTTTAAAGGTAGTAACCAATACCTTGAAGCGCACCCGGAAGACGACAGGTAGCCAGTGCAGTCTGTGCAGGATAGGTGTTACGTGGGAGCTCTCAACCGCTCCCTCAATAACCCGCGCAGCCGCATTCTGGACTAGCTGAAGTCTCCGGGTGCTCTTCAAGGGGAGCCCCATGTAGAGAGCATTGCAATATGTCCCACGATGCGTAATACTTTGATTCCTCTTTAAGTTCCATCATTAACCTGTCCAATTTGGAACATTCTAATATTTTCTTTATTATCTTTTCGTCTATAAGTATACTTTCATTTTTCCAATTTTGTGCATATGTGATTCTAGCTTTTGTTATTACATGTAACATTAAGTATGTAATTCTTTTATTGTATTTCCCTGGGAAACTTTATACTTAATAAGTATAACTTTATACTTAATAAGAATAGTTCTGGTTTTAGATCTATTTGTTGTGCTGTCATCTTTTCTAAAAAAACACCTTTTTATCTTTGACCAATATTTTTTTTGCCCTTGGACAGATCCACCACATATGATAGAATGGAATGGAATGGAATGGAATGGAGTGGAGTGGAGTGGAGTGAAGTTGTTGAGGGAAAAAAAACTCAGATAGTATCTGGAAAGATAGGAAGGGTACAGATAGCTGGGGAAATATCATAAAAAGAAAGTTCAGGTCATTCATACACTTTCTACTTCTAGAGTACAGGTGGTCCTCATCTTACGACCACAATTGAGCCCCAAATTTCTGTTGTTGAGACAGTTAAATGCAGGGGTGAAATCTACTTCCCTTCCTTACCGGTCTGGAAGTGCATGCACCATGCGCACAGGAGGTAAAAAACACATTACGTCCTGGTTAAAACCAGGAAGTAATGATACCCAAGCAGGTGGGCGGAGCTTTGCTCTGCCTTCGCTACCGGATCGCTGAACTACCGGCCACAATCGCTACCGGATTGCACGATCCGGTCTGATCCAGGAGCATTTTACCACTGGTTAAATGAGTTTTGTCCCATTTTACAACCTTCCTTGCCACTGTTGCTAAGTGAATCACCAGAGTTAGTAACCCGGTTGTTAAGCAAAACTGGCTTCCCCATGGACTTGATCTTGACTGTCCAGACTCCAGTGTCTTCTTAAAAGTCTCCAGTGATGGAGCACCCACAACATCTGAAAACTTCTTGACCTCAAAAGTTAGTCACTTAAGCATGTTTCCATATGATCGAAAGTTCACCCTCAATGTGCAACAGGAATTTTTTTTAAAAAAACACTATTTTAATAATCATAATCATAATCATAATCATAATGATATCAGAGTTGGAAGGGACCTGGGAGGCCTTCTAGTCCAACCCCCTGCCCAGGCAGGAAACCCTACACCATTTCAGACAAATGGCTATCCAACATTTTCTTAAAAATTTCCAGTGTTGGAGCATTCACAACTTCTGCAGGCAAGTTGTTCCACTTATTAATTGTTCTAACTGTCAGGAAATTTCTCCTTAGTTCTAGGTTGCTTCTCTCCTTGATTAGTTTCCACCCATTGCTTCTTGTTCTACCCTCAGGTGCTTTGGAGAATAGTTTTCAGTGATATCATCCAGAGCCTTAGTGAGTTAATGAAATTAACTCTCAAAAGAAAGAAGAGAAAATGCACCAAGAAAACATAGATCCTTAGAAATGTCAGGGTGTCCCTGGGATTAATGACATTTTAGACTAAATTGTCTTTGCAGTTTATCAACGTTATTGTTCTCCTTGGGTTGTAAATTTCTCCCCTCACTTTGATATTATTGAGGGTGGGGGGAGAGAAAAGAGGGCCATAAAATTAATTAGAATCTTAATTACGCAAATTTCTTTGTTGCCGTTTGGCGGGCAAGTAAAGGCTGGCATCATTTGCATTGCCTTTTTCAAAGGAAAGACAAATAAAAAAAGAAGAAAAACCATCAAGTTGTGTAGGAACAGGGGAAACCTTGTGGAGCAAGATACCGTTAACAAGCTGAGACGGTGAGAACCGTCTTCCTCAAGAGTCTAAAATCCAGGTCCCTAGTGGCAGTGAATCTATTGCTGTTTATTGTTTGTGTAGAATGCTGGCTTGGATGAGTTGTTTATTTGCGGACTAAGCAGGTGGCAGCCCACTCCTGCAAAGGAGCAGAAAATAATTCAGTTGGGTGGGCTTCGAAGTAGCACCATGTTGTAAATTGCATCCTTATATTTCCCTTAACAGTCTGAATTGGTCTCTCCACATGGCATCCTTAGTGAAGTGTGCAAACCAGTGTCTTCATTTCCTGCCTCGGATGAGGAGAGCACAACTTTCTCCTTCTGTCCTGGCCACTTTTTTTTTTTTACAAAGCCACGATTGAGAGCGTTTTAACAAACTGCATCACTGTTTGGCTTGGTGGCAGCAGCGCCTCAGATAGAAAGTCCCTACAGAGAGTGGTAAGGACAATGGAGAAGATGATAGAAAGTTTGCTCCCTGTTATTCAGGATGCTGCTTATAAGCACTATGTGCTTAGAGCTCAAAGCATTGTTAGAGACCCCACACACCCACTTCATGGTCTCTTTCTGTTGCTCCCCTCTGGGAGGAGGTTTCGAAGTATCTATAGTAGGACTACTAGATTCTGGAACAGCTTTGCTCCCTAGGCAAGCCATCTGGTAAACTCGCAAGATTCGTTTCCCTCCCTCCCTCCCTCCCTCCCTCCCTCTCTCTCTCTCTCTCTCTCTCTCTCTCTGTGTGTGTGTGTGTGTATATACACACACACACACATCCAAACTTGACTGTGTTGTTTCTCTGTGTCATATACTATATCTGGGTACATGCATATTTATTTATTTTATCTATCTATCTATCTATCTATCTATCTATCTATCTATCTATCTATCTATCTTGTCATGTTTATGTCTATATTGGAAGTTGAGACCCTTTAAGGTGCAATGTAATTTCATTTTAATGTATACTGATTATGTACATTCAAAGTGACAATAAAATATCCTAAGAAACTATTTTCATTCTAACTTATAGGGAAACATTTGGGGTCAACCCATATAAGGTCGAGCTGATGGATCAAATTTGCTCGGTCACTCACTCAAGGGCAGGGAAACAATGGATAGAAACTAATCAAGGAGAGAAGGAACCTAGAACTAAGGAGAAATTTCCTGACAGTGAGAACAATTAATCAGTGGAACAACTTGCCTCCAGAAATTGCAAATGCTCCAACACTGGAAGTTTTTAAGAAGATGTTGGATAACCATTTGTGTGAAAAGATGTAGGGTTTCCTGCTTGAGCAGGGAGTTGAACTAGAAGACCTCCAAGGTCCCTCCGTTCCAACTCTGTTATTCTGAAGTAGTTCTGAAAATATTCCCAATGAAGGTTGATTAGATTTGAACCCACCCACCCCCCAGCTCCAATTCTGAAGCAAATTGACCCTGAAAAAGATGAGAATATGCCTTGCTCTCTGTCACTGCCCCTTGGTCTGTAGGTGGTGAATTTTTCATGGAGAAGACTTGATTTTAATCAACTGCTAAGAGGATTGAAAAGTTTTACTTAATTTGATAGACAATTTTCATTCTCGACCTTCTCTTCTTGCTCAACTTGTTCAGGTTTTTTTTTCTCTTCCTCTGAATCAGTGAGATGAGAGATGCTTTCTAGGAATGAAATAATTGAAGATGAAGAGGAAAAGTGCGGTGATCTCAAAGACTTTCCTGCTTTCTTGATGAACAATGGAATCTACCACCTCCCCCCCCTTTCTGTCTCACTGAACACACTCAAAACCATAGAAATGGTGTTGGACTTTAAGAGAAACTCTCCCATACTACCACCTCTTTCAATACTAGACAACAGAGTATCAATAGTAGAGACCTTCAAATTTCTAGGTTCTACCATATCGGAAGATCTAAAATGGACACCTGACATCAAAAACATCATCAAAAAAGCACAACAAAGAATGTTCCTTCTGCACCAACTCAGGAAGCTCAAACTGCCCAAGGAGCTACTGATCCAGTTCTACAGAGGAATTATTGAGTCTGTCATCTGCACCTCTAGAACTGTCTGGTTTGGTCCTGCAACCCAACAAGACAGACACAGACTTCAGAGGATCATTAGAACTGCAGAAAAAACAATGGCTACCAACCTGCATGAGTCAAAAAGAGGGCTGTGAAAATATTTACAGACCCCTCGCATCCTGGACATAAATTGTTTCAAATCCTGTGCTCAAAACAATGCTATAGAGCACTGCACACCAGAACAACTAGACACAAGAACAGTTTCTTCTCGAACGCCATCATTCTGGTAAGCAAATAATTCCCTCAACACTCTCAAACTGGTTACTAAGTCTGCATTACTATTAATCTTCTCATCGTTCCTATCACCCATCTCCTCCCACTTATGACTGTATGACTGTAACCTTGTTGCTGATATCCTTACGATTTATATTGACTGTTTCCTAATATGATTTGAGTGCTTATTTGTACTCTGTGACTATCATTAAGTGTTGTACCTTATGATTCTTGACGAATGTATCTTTTCTTTTATGTACACTGAGAGCGTATGCACCAAGAAATTCCTTCACACTTGGCCAATAAAAAATTCTCTTCTCTCCTCTCCTCTCCTCTCCTCTCCTCTCCTCTCCTCTCCTCTCCTCTCCTCTCCTCTCCTCTCCTCTCCTCTCCTCTCGCCTAATTAAGGAGAAAAGCAACCTAGAACTAAAGAGAAATTTCCTGACAGAACAATTAACCAGTGGAATGGCTTGTCTTCACCAGCTGTAGATGCTCCATCACTGAAGGCTTTCAAAAAGAGAATGGACAACCATTCTTCCAGAATGGTATAGGGTTTCCTGCTTGTGCAGGGGTTGGACTAGAAGATCTCTAAGATCCTTTCCAATTCTGTTGTGCATTCTGTTATGTATTCTCTCTCTCGTTTACAACGAGATAGGCAGCAAATAAACTCAGTAAATAAATAAACAAACAAATAAATAAGATCTACTCTCTGTCTATTCTCTTTCTCTCTCTCATTCTCTTTAATTCTCGTTGGATTAGTAAACCTCCAAGGTTCCTTCCAACTCTGTTATTCTGTTATTATTTCTCATCTCTATTATTTCTGTCTCTCTCACTTTTGCTACCTCTGTCTATGATCTCTCTTTCTCGCTCTCTCACACACACAACTCTATTTTCTCTCTCTTTCTATTCTCTCTTTCTCTCTCTCTCTCTCTCTTCTCTCTCTCTATTTTTCCTCTCTCTCTCTCGTCCCCCCAAGATTGTTTGACCTAAAGCTAAAGGTAAAGGTTCCCCTTGCACATTTGTGCTAGTCGTTCCCAACTCTAAAGGGTGGTGCTCATCTCCGTTTCAAAGCCGAAGAGCCAGTGCTGTCTGAAGACGTCTCTATGGTCATGTGGTCGGCATGACCATGGAGATGTCTTCAGATAGTGCTGGCTCTTCGGCATTTAAACTGAGATGAGCACCACCCTTTAGAGTTGGGAACGACTAGCACATACGAGCAAGGGGAACCTTTACTTTTTATTTATTTTATTTCTTTAGTCACAACAGTATATATAAGCATAAACATGAAAATAACTATATAATATATAAGCATATATATAAGCATAAGTATGTAATAACAATATTAATTGGATATAATGAAAGGAAACAATAGGACAGGAACGGTAGGCACGTTTGTGCTCTTATGCAAACCCCTTACAGACCTCTTAGGAATGGGGTGAGGTCAATAGTAGACAGTTTTTGGTTAAAGCTTTGGGGATTTTGAGAAGAGACCACAGAGTCAGGTAGTGTGTTCCAAGCATTAACAACTCTTGTTACTGAAGTCATATTTTCTGCAATCAAGATTGAAGCGGTTAATATTAAGTTTAAATCTATTGTTTGCTCTTATATTGTTGCAATTGAAGCTGAAGTAGTCTTCAACAGGAAGGATATTGCAATAGATGATTCTATGAGTTAAACACAGGTCCTGTCGAAGGCAGTGAAGTTCTACGTTTTTTAAACCCAAGATTTCAAGTCTGGTGGCATAAGGTATTTTGTTGTATTCAGAGGAGTGGAGAACTCTTCTTGTAAAATATTTCTGGACACATTCAATTGTACTGATGTCTGAAATGTGGTATGGGTTCCAGACAGGCGAGCTGTATTCAAGAATTGGTCTAGCAAATGTTTTATAAGCTCTGGTTAGTAGTGTAGTGTTTCTGGAGAAGAAGCTACGCAAGATTAGGTTTACAACTCTTAAAGCCTTTTTTGCAATGTAGTTGCAGTGGGCTTTGGCACTTAGATCACTGGATATGAAAACTCCAAGGTCTTTAACAAGGTGGGGGTCATCTGTAAGGTAATATCCATCGAGTTTGTATTTAGTGTTTGGATTCTTTTTTTCCAATGTGTAAGACAGAGCATTTGCTGGTTGAGATTTGGAGTTGCCAAGTTTTTGACCATTCTGATACCCTTTTAGAAGCCTAAAATGCTATTTTTACCTGGGGGAAAAATCCCATGTGCCCTCATGGCATTTTTGCTTCTCCCTTTGGCATGAGCTTACTCCAAGCCATGAATATTTTGATAACTTTTATGCAGGAGGGCAAAGGCAGGACATGGAAATTCTGTGTAGAGAGAAAAGCAGAGAGAGAGAGTGGGGGAGGGGCATTCGCCCTGCCCTGGAAAAAAATAAAGCAATAGAGATCAGTTCAAGCATTTCAAAGACTTTTATAATGCCTCTTTTATAAACCAAAACAGACCCCAAAAGTGTTTTAAGTTGCATTAAAGGAAATCCAGGGATAAGACCCGGAGAACAATCTATCCGCGGATCTTTCGTGCATGGCTGGCATTGAAAAGTGGCATGAGAAATTATTCAGCCGACGAAGGGCAGCCGAAAACGCCGACGTTTCCAAAAAGCAAATGGAAGGTTTATTTGGGGATTCCTAAAAGCACGTTAGAGAGTCAGTGAACAACTACGGAAGTCAAGGAAAGAGAGGCCCACCTTCAGGTATAGGAAAGGCCTGGGCATAGAAAAGGGCATGGCCAGGGATGAGGAAGGTGTATGTTCTCTTGTTCTGCTTTTCCTTAAATTAGTGAGAGATCTGGTGGGCAAGGGATCTGATGTGTGAGCGGATACATTTTTATCTTTTTCCTCCTCAGCCATGTGCAAGGAATGTTGTTTCATTAAAGGCACAGAGACTGGAGCATCCAAAAAGAAAAAAAGAACTTTTTTCCTTTTAAGGACATGTACAAGCTTCCTTCCTTCCTTCCTTCCTTCCTTCCTTCCTTCCTTCCTTCCTTCCTTCCTTGTCAAAAACAAATTAATTCCTTCCTTCTTTCCTCCCTCCCTCCCTCCTCTCCCCTCCTCTCCCATTCCCCTTCCTTCCTTCCTTCCTTGTCAAAAACAAATTAATTCCTTCTTTCTTCCTTCCCTCCCCTCCCCTCCCATTCCATTCCCCTTCCCTCCTTCCTTCCTTCCTTCCTTCCTTCCTTCCTTCCTTGTCAAAAACAAATGAATTCCTTCCCCCTCCCTCCCTCCCTCCCCTTTCCCTCCCTCCCTTGTCAAAAACAAATGAATTCCTCCCTCCCCTCCCTCCCTCCCTTCTTTCCTTTTCAAAAACAAGTTCCTTCCTTTCCTCCCTCCCTCCCGCCCTTATTATTAAAGTGGGTAACTTGCATCTACCCAACATTTATTTGTGCTTTCCATTTTCCTTAGCTGAAAAATTGTTGCCCTGTGAGATGTGTAACAACGGTGGTGCTGAGATGCACTGTTTCACCCTGTTAAATGTTATAGAAATTAGAGTTTTAGCAGTATATGGGTGAAGGATTTTTGTTGAGCAGCTATAAGAGATGATGGGCAAAGGGAGGGGGAGGTTGGCTCGTAAAAAGACATTCTTGACAGATGTACCTGCTCGAGCCTGCCAAAACTGGTGGCTAACACAATTTCCCCATCTTCTTGCAAAACCTTCCTTCATTTGTTATCAAACAAAGAAAGAAACGAAAAGCTTCCGTGGAAGCCGCTTAAACTATATTCCCCATTGTGATGTGCATTACACCTTGATGGGATAGAAGGGACCATTAGTTCCTTAAAGACTGTTCTTCTCAGCTCAGTGGTCAAACTCAGGAAGAGCAAACCAGGTCAACAATGTGGCCAGCAGTGTTCTCCAACCTGGTGAAGCGAAGAAACAGGGAAGGAACTTCTTGCCAGCTTTATCCTCTGGAGGAGAAGAAGTTGTCTAACCATTTTTATTTTTTATTTTGGACAGAAAAGCTCAGAATCGAATAGTGGTAACAACTACTTTATTGTCTTACTCTACATAGAATATAGAATAATAGTGTTGCAAGGGACCTTGGAGGTCTTCTAGTCCAACCCTCCCCCCCGCCCAAGCAGGAGATCCTACTCCATTTCTGACAAATGGCAGTCCAATCTCTTCTTTTTTAAAAAAAAAATTTTTTTATAGACAAACATACATTTAAAACATCAGTCATTCCTTCCGTGTGACGTCTCGGTGTTTTCTTCCTGGCTCCATCATTTTGTTGTTTCTTCTTTCTTCACTCCAATTTAAACAATTACCATATAGTTAATAATATAAACTATTACCAATGAGACCTTATATCATTGCAGACAAAAGGTTGTCCAATCTCTTTCTGGAAACCTCCAGTGATGGAGCACCCACAACTTCTTTTTTTTTTATTGAAAAGGTTTTACAAAAAAATTTTACCACTTAATTCCCCCCCACACCCTCCTCCCTCTCCCTTTCCCCCTCCCCTCCACTCTTCCCCCCGCCCCAGGGCTTCCCAGAGCAGAATACAGGTTATTGCATCTAACAAACATAAGCTAAATTACACCAATAAACCATAATCCATAATCTCTTCTCTCCCCTTTGAAACCTTAACTCCCCTTTCCCATATAAACAAATACATTAATACAACACAATTCTTACAATCACTTACAATCACTCATAAACTATAATAGTTTATGAGCACCCACAACTTCTGAAGGCAAGCTGTTCCATTGGTTGATAGTTCTCACTGGTAGGAAATAGAATAGAACAGAACAGAACAGAACAGAACAGAACAGAATAGAATAGAATTCTTTATTGGCCAAGTGTGATTGGACACACGAAGAATTTGTCTTGGTGCAGATGCTCTCAGTGTACACAAAAAGAAAAGACATGTTCATCAAGAATTCTAAGGTACAACACTTAATGATAGTCATAGGGTATAAATAAGCAATCAGGAACACTACCAATATCAATATAAATCATAAGGATACAAGCAACAAAGTTACAGTCATACAGTCATAAGTGAAAGGAGATGGGAATGATGAGAAGATTAATAGAAGTGCCAATTTAGTGAATAGTTTGACAGTGTTGAGGGAATTATTTGTTTAGCAGAGTGATGGCCTTCGGGAAAAAACTGTTCTTGTGTCTAGTTGTTCTGTTGTGCAGTGCTCTATAGCATCGTTTTGAGGGTAGGAGTTGAAACAGTTTATGTCCAGGATGTGAGAGGTCTAAGTTGCTTCTCCTAGGTTGCTTCTCATCTTGCTTAGCTTTGTTTCTTGTCTTGCCTATTGGAGCTTTAAAAAATAGTTTGACCCCCTCATCTTTGTTGGAGCCCCTCAAATATTGGAACACTGATATCATTTCCCCTCATAGCCCTTCTTTTCGTTAGACTAGAGATACCCAATTCCTGTAGCTTTTAAGAGTTTTCTTATTTTCTTTCTGTATTTAAAAAGCACCTGATAGCATGGTCAGCATTTTTCTATCTTTACAGGGCCCTTGGTGTCTTCTGGAACATTATGAAGGGGTGAATTGGTGGCAAACATCACAAAAGTGATATAAAGACCAGAATCCTGTTTTGGGAAGAGATGTCTGTCAATAATTATAGTTCGAAGTTAAACTGCTGGAAAGACTTTGCCCAGCGAACTTCCTGGAGGGGAGCAAGGTGCCATTCAAGGTCTGAACTGATCACAAAAACCTCAAAGCCCTAAAGACCCCTCAGAAACTCTCCCCCAAGCAAGTCCTCTGGGCACAGTATTTCCGGCGGTTTAACTTGGAACTAAAATACATCCTGCGGGTAGGTAGGACATCTGCTAGCTGATGCATTATCAAGAAAGCCACAATCCGATAGTCGACAAGTACCATAAGGGAAAGTTGAAAAGAACTTTGATGAGAGATAAGTTCTGGAGGGAGTCCCTGAAATCAGTTGAATTGACCCAATGGCTTAGCTTGGCTTTTCATCCGAATCTGAACTATCGGCTATCAGGTCAGGGCTCAGGGTTCAGTACCCCAAACAGCACCCCACTTAGTGGGTTGAGGTTTTAAAGGAGATTTGGGTTAATGTCAGGGTTCCAACTAGCATCCCCAACCAAAGGAGACTCAGAGGCTATAAATTCCCCAAAGATCCATTTTGCTGGAGACATCTGGGAAAACCCAAATCTGAAAGCAGCCGGGTTTTCCCCACCCAAAAGAAAGTCAAAGTCCCTTCCCCTGCACACACATGTCCATCACATGGTCCAATCAATCCACCATCCCAACTGGAGATGTCTCCCCGTCACGCCACTCCAGGTTCAGGCTGAACGTCCTTGACTCTCAGAGAAAAGAATGTTGTTATGGCTAAGTAACTCTACCAACTCCATGCAACTCCCCTCTTACTTTCCCCCAGCACTAAGTGTGGCAGCCCTGAAGATCCAAAAGAAAAGATGGCCTCCGGGGCTGACAACCACATTGTTCCAATATTTTGGATCCAACTAACTTTAGGTTTTACTATAAACCTGCCTTGGTGAAATCAACACAATGTAGGTTTACAGTCAGGGCCAGATGAAGATATGTGGCTTCAGAAGGTGGATGAAAATATGGGTGTAGCTTCTGTTCCATGTATGATAGCAGAAGGAACTGGCAGCAGCCAATGTTGATAAAATTCTGGGGGCGTAACAACCAACTCCGCCAAGGTTGAAAACCACTACTAACTTATCATGCTATGTAATGTTAGCGCCAGATCATAAGCATAAAAATTAAGGGTATATAGGATTGGCTGAACTGACTGTGAGGTTCAATCCAGAGTTTTGAAAGTAGCATGACCCATTCCAGAAAATTCTGGACATCATTCCTGCTTAGATGCTTGAATCCAAAAGAAATGTGGAACAAACTAAGTTCCATCCATCGAACCATCCATCGGTCCATCCATTTTGAGAAAAGCTTACTCAGGGCTCACTCAGATCTTTGCCTTCCCTGTTGAAGAGAAGCTGTTTTTGTTTAAAAAGGAAATTGGATGCTGGGTTACCCCAACATTGCCCCAATTCCACACATTAATTAGGGATGGAGAGATATTTCTTGGAGCGACTGACCACTACTTCCCTGGCCCTCCACCCAGGCACATCTATATCCCGCTTTGAGCATTTAGCTCAAGACCGAAATGATTCATTATTCCTATTAAAAACAAACAAAGGCTTTTTCATTTGCTTGGAAAGCCAAACAATTGCAAGCAGTAAATTTGAACTGGAAAACGCATTGGGTAAATGTTATTTTATCAAGCAAAAAGGAAAAAAAGGCTTTTGGCAAACAGTTCAACATGAATACAAGAAAAAGCAATTTAATTTAGTAGTGCAGATGGATGAAAAATGAAGGTCCAAGGTTCAATAAGAAGGCAAGGGAGGAGGGAAGGGGAGAAAAAAGAGAGAGAGGCAGACAAGCATATATCATCCAAATGGATAATTATGAGAAACTATTTTGTATGATCCAGCTAAATCAAAGCTTTTAATGCTTTCTTACCCTGTCAAAACAGGGAGATTTAGTGTCTTAAAATGGGGATTTTGCAGACTTCACTGCCAAGGGAAGAAAAAAAGAAAAGATTTGTCCCTTGATAAATTATCGTCGGTCTTTCTACTTTGGTAGAGGAAAAACACAATGCGCTGATATTGAAATAAAGATAATCAGGAAGCTTGAGAAGTTGCAATTTTCTATGAGAGCCACCAACGGATTGGCTATTATTATTACATTATTAAAGTGTACGTTTATGATCTGTTTTGGCTTTTTTAGAATTACATGTCATCAGTGGTGGGATTCAAATTTTTTTACTAAAGGTTCTGTGGGCGTGGCTTGGTGGGTGTGGCACGGCTTGCTGGGCATGGTAGAGGAAGGATACTGTGAAATCTCCATTCCCACCCCACTCCAGGGGGAGGTTACTGCAAAATCCCCATTTCCTCCCAATCAGCTGGGACTCGGAAGGCAGAGTATAGATGGGGACGGGGCAAGTCAGAGGTGGTATTTACCGGTTCTCTGAACTACTCAAAATTTCCACTACCAGTTCTCCAGAACTAGTCAGAACCTGCTGAAAACCACCTTTGCTTGTCATGCATCTCTAAGCTGGTAGGTAGTCCAAACAGAAAGCTTGAGGAATGAGACTTTTGTTTTCGGAATAGAGGATAAGTATATTCCCATATGTATGTATGTATGTGTGTGTGTGTGTGTGTGTATATATATATATACATATATGTTTTCTGAGGTTTTCGCGGGTGTTTGTATGTAGGTCTTTGGTTATTCGGGTTTTCTCCCGCGTAAAATTGGAATTAGAAGCCTGAAGATGGCGAATGAGACTTCGTCGAAACGTCGCCAAGACACTTCCAATTTTATGCCGGGAAAAGACCCGAACATACCAAAACCTGCATATATATATATTTGTTTTCTTAGGTTTTCGCAGGTGTTTGTATGTAGGTCTTTGGTTATTCAGGTTTTCTCCCGCGTAAAATTGGAAGTGTCTTGGCGACGCCTCAACGAAATCCCATTCGTCATCTTCAGGCTAGGTGTTTACAGCTTCGTGCTTCTAGGAGAAATTAACACCTAGCTTGAAGATGATGAATGCGATTTCGTCGAGGCGTTGCCAAGACACTTCCAATTTTACGTGGGAGAAAATCCGAATAACCAAAGACCTACATATAGATAGATAGATAGATAGATAGATAGATAGATAGATAGATAGATAGATAGATAGATAGATAGATAGATATGTAGATATAGATATGTATATGTAGATATAGATATAGATATGGATAATATTTGTAGCTCAGGATTGAAATGAGGGGTCTTTAGTGCTCTTTGAGATGGTTGTTTTCTTGCAGACCTTTCATTACCCAAACTAGGTAGAAACATCAGTGCTAGTTCATGATGTTCCTAGCACAATGCTACCTAGTTTGGGTAATGAACCTTCTGCAAGAAAACAATCAAACTCAGGGAGAACCAAGAACTCCTCATTCCCATATGTCGATGTTGTCAGGGTTCCAAAGAAAATAACACTCCGAGGCTTGAGTTTCCTCAAAGTTCCATTTTATTAGAGATGTCATATTGGTACATCTGGGGAAACCCGAATCTGAAAGCTTCCAGGTTTCCCCCACCCAAAGGAAAGTTCAACTCCCTGCCCAGCACCCACATGTCCATCACACGGTCCAATCAAAACACCATCCCAACTGAAAATGCCTCCCAGTCACACCACTCCAGGTGCAGGGCAAGATGTCCTTGACTCTCTGAGAAAGGAATGTTATTATGACTATATATCACCCTGGCTCCATACAACCCCCCCTCCCAGTTTCCCACAGTAGTAAATGTGGCAGGCCTGAAGATCCAGTAAAAAAGATGGCTTCCAGGCCTGACATATGTATCCTGTCCACTTCATCACTACAGAAGAATGTGAGGTATATGGGATGCTGGATAATAATCAAGATCATATACACAAGTACCTATACAGTACATCTGAGAAATAAGCCAAAAGCACCATCCCTTATCCTTGTCTGGAATTTGGAAGGGGACATATCCTATATCTAGTCTAATGAAAAAAAGGACTAGGGGTGACATGATAAGAGTGTTCCAATATTTGAGGGGCTGCCACAAAGAAGAGGGGGTCAAGCTATTCTCAGAAGGCAGGACAAGAAGCAATGGATGAAAACTAATCAAGGAGAGAAGCAACCTAGAACTAAGGACAAAATTTCCTGATAGTGGGAAAAATTAGTCAGTGGAATGGATTGCCTCCTAAAGTTGCGGGCGCTCCAACACTGGATGTTTTTAAGAAGAGACTGGATACCCATTTGCCTGAAATGGTATAGGGTCTCCTGTTTGAGCAGGACCTTGGAGTAGAAGATCTCCAAGGTCCCTTACAACTCTGATGATGTTCTATGTTCTATGATTCTAGGACAGAGATTCACCAACTGAGTCCCTGGGCCAACCTGATTCTCAAAAATCCAGGGACATCCAAATATTATTACCAAAATACAATTTTTCAAATGGCAGGAGAAAAAAAATGATTAAATCTATTTCAGGAGAGTAATCAATTAACTAAATTTAATCTGAAGCCAATGTTGAAATAAATTCAAATGGAACATTTATTTCTGATTTTAACTATCGCTCCTTGGATTTGGATTTTCCCCTCTCTCGACCTACCCTGAAATTTTCTCGAAGGCTGAAGTACACAGCTCTAAAATGTTGGAGAGGTATCACTTAGGAAGCATTCTCTGCTCGTATAAGGACCGTTTTTGCATCACCACCGTAACACAAAAGTATGAATTAGAACAATAATTCATAGATAACGGCGGTTGGAGTCTGCATAGTGTCAACCCAATGCTTGGGCGCTTGATGTTCATGAGAAAGATAATCCATTCTCCTGCTTATCTTCAAGCTTCATCTTCTGGCCCTCTTAAAAAAAAAACAATTTCACAAAGAGATGATGAAAGCTAAGAGGCTCTTCCAAGATATGACGCTTTCCTGGGCAAAGGTTTTAAGAATTTGCTCAGAGATGAGTAAGATCATTACTGAGAGGGTGAACCTTGTTACCAGATTTCAGAAAAATACAAGGAAAATTCTGCCCTGTCTGGGCCACACAAAAAATACTGGATTAAGATCAATCTGACACAGTTGTTGTGGTCTGCCAGCAGCCTGCAGAGCTGGCAGCGGAGTCGGACAGCGATGAGGCTGAGGAAGAGCGTGGGCCAGTCCTGGAGGCTGGGGAAGGCCTGGATGAGGGCTCTGCATCGGAGGCAGAGATGGGGAATGATGTGCGGACTCCAGAGCCTCCAGAGGCTGACAGTAGTGAGGCAGAGGAACAGGAGGAGCTGTTCCTAATGCACACATGAGAAGAGCTGCCAGAAGGCAAGAGCAACTCAAGCAAAGAGGTCGACTCAGGAGTAGGGCCAAGAGATGATTGGTCCCTCCCATAAGGCTTAAAAGACCAGCAACGGCATTTGGACTCTTTGCCGGAAAACAATGTTGATAGCTTTGTCTTGTTGCATTTGTTTTGAATCGGCGTCTTCTGAACTTTTGCCAAAAAAGGCCTTTGGCAGTTTGCCTAATTGGACCAAGGTATGCGATAGGACTGAGGAATTGTGTTGGGAGGAATTTGCTTTAATTTAGTTAAACTACACTGAGAATGAAGTAATTCTCAGCTGTTCGAATGAAGTTTGTTTGTTTTTACTCTGACTGAGTTTCCTACTACCTACTTGGGCCTGGGTCACAACAGTGTGTAGACTCTTGCTTTAAAGCTATAATCTGTGTTTATTTAGAAGAAGCCTCAGTAAACACAGAGGATATAGCATTCTTCTCTTGCTATTATTCACTGGATTCAGATCCAGGTTTTCTCTTGTAGTCCCCATAGACTTTTCTCTCCCAATGGCTTCCCACAACAACAAGCTTGTATCATCATTTGGGCTGAGGACAGTGGTAGAATTCAATTTTTTTTGCTAACAGTTCTCTGGGCGTGGCTTGGTGGGCATGGTGTGGCTTGGTGGGCATGGCAGGGGAAGCATACTGCAAAATCTCCATTCGCTCCCCACTTCTGGGGCCAGCCAGAGGTGGTATTTGCCGGTAATTCTCCAAATTACTCCAAATTACTCAAAATCCGCTACCGGTTCTCCAGAACCTGTCAGAACCTGCTGAATAGCAACCCTGGCTGTGGGCTTGACTGACCAAAAGTCACTAGTGAGTTTCCCTGGCTGATGGTAGACTTGCACTTAAGTCTTGATGATCCCAGTCAAACCCCTTAACCCTATTCTGTGTTAGAACTGTCTGTTCACTTGGAGATAAAGATTTGTTGGGTCAATATCAGAGTTATCCATGCAGAGCATTCATTTTCTTTTATTCCTCTTTATTGTCAAAGAAAAGATACTAAAAACATACAAGTTATCTATCCCACATTTTTTCTAGCTTACCAAGAAGTAGGTTGTGGTCTACTTTGTCAAATGTATCTCCTGCAATATGATGTTTGTAGAGTTTGGCTAGGTTAGTACTTGGATGGAAGAGTAGCATAAAAACTTATAGCTATGAATTTATATATATTATGTCATGCCGCTTCTGAAA
Organism: Ahaetulla prasina; assembly: GCF_028640845.1. Lineage (NCBI taxonomy): Eukaryota > Metazoa > Chordata > Lepidosauria > Squamata > Colubridae > Ahaetulla > Ahaetulla prasina. The sequence continues at coordinate 6,712,099 of NC_080552.1, forward strand.
TAGAAAGGAAGGAAGGAAGGAAGGAAGAAAGAGAAGAGAAGATAGAAGGATAGAAAGATAGAAAGATCTAGTGGAACAGTTTGCCTTTTGAAGTTGTGGGTGCTCCATCAATGGAGGATTTTAAGAAGAGACTGGACAGCCACTTGTCTAAAAAGGTAAGGGCTCTCCTGACTGAGCAGGTTGGACTAGAAGACCTCCAAGATTCCCTCAACTCTGAAGAAAGAAAGAAAGAAAGAAAGAAAGAAAGAAAGAAAGAAAGAAAGAAAGAAAGAAAGTGGGAGGGAGGGAGGGAGGGAGGGAAGGAAGGAAGGAAGGAAGGAAGGAAGGAAGGAAGGAAGGAAGGAAGGAAGGAAGGGATTTGTTTTTGACAGAAGGAAAGAAGGAAGGAAGGAAGAAATTAATTTTAATTAACTTGATGAAGTCTTACTGCCTTATTTCTGTTTATTATACTACAGATCACCAGATCCAGACTCCATTGAGAGAAAACTATTATGTCACACACATGGGGATGTTGGCTTATTTCTCTTGGTTTAGCAGCACTGCTTCATAAGGCAATGCAAGTGATGTCTCACTTGTGACGATATCCAAGGTATTTATTTGAGGTTGAACCACTTAACAGAGCATCTGTTCTGTGATTTGTCCTCCATGAAGTTATGATTTGTTCCAGGGACCCTACTAATAGCTTTGCTTGATATATCCCCTTTCTTTCCTGTTTATTTTGAAATAAATCCAGTAAGACTTTGAAGAGCATGATTCCTGTTGAGTGACATGCTACTTTTACTTTGGAGCTGTTTGTATTTCTATGGCTGTGCTAAAATGCACCTGGTGGTTTTTCAAAGGTATTTTTTTTTCCTGTTGAAAAGAGGCTTAGGTTTTTTTGTCTATAACCTGAAGATCCTTGAAGAAGGTCTTCCCAATTTCTCTTGCTAGTGTTTTTGTTGTTGTTGTTGTTGTTGTTTTTTGAGGAACATCTTCTCAGCTGCCTGAGCCTCCCTGACTGTTCTTCCTAAAATGGAGGAGCGGGAAGAAGAGAAGGAGAAGGAGCAAGAAAAACAAAAGGAGGGGGAAGAGCAAGAGGAACAGCAGCACTAACAGGAGGAAGAGGAAGAGGAAGAGGAAGAGAAGGAGGAGGAGCAGGAGAAGTAAGAGCAGGATCACGGCCAGAATAGAATAGAATTCTTTATTGGCCAAGTGTGATTGGACATACAAGGTATTTGTCTTTGGTGCATACGCTCTCAGTGTACATAAAGAAAAAATAAAATATATTCATCAAGAATCATAAGATACGACACTTAGTGATAGTCATAGGATACTAATAAGCAATCAAATCATACTAGGAAACAATAAAAACAATATAAATAGTAAGCATGGTTATACTCATAAGTGGGAAGAGATAGGTACTAGGAAGGATGAGAAGATTAATAGTAGTTCAGACTTAGTAAATAGTTTGACAGTGTTGAGGGAATTATTTGTTTAGCAGAGTGATGGTGTTTGGGGAAAAACTGTTCTTCTGTCTAGTTGTTCTGGTGTGCAGTGCTCCATAGCGTCGTTTTGAGGGTAGGAGTTGAAACAGTTTATGTCCAGGATGTGAGGGGTCTGTAAATATTTCCACAGTCCTCTTTTTGACTCGTGCAGTATACAGGTCCTCAATGGAAGGCAGGCTGATAGCAATTATTTTTTCTGCAGTTCTAATGATCCTCTGAAGTCTGTGTCTGTCTTGTTGGGTTGCAGAACCGAACCAGACAGTTATAGAGGTGCAAATGACAGACTCAATAATTCCTCTGTAGAACTGGATCAGCAACTCCTTGGGCAGTTTGAGCTTCCTGAGTTGGTGCAGAAAGAACATTCTTTGTTGTACTTTTTGATGTTAGGTGCCCATTTTAGGTCTTGAGATAGAACTTAGGAACTTGAAAGACTCTGCTGTTGATACTGTGTTGTCTAGTATTGTAAGAGGTGGTAGTATAGGAGGATTTCTCCTAAAGTCTACCACCATTTCTATGGTTTTGAGTATATTTAGTTTAGGCAGAAGGAGGAGGAGCAGGAGCAAGAGCAGGAGAATGAGGAGGAGGAAGAGGAAGAGGAGGAAGAGCTCTACATAAGCAGGAGGCAGGAGGCTTTTTTTGGAATTAATCAAAATGTGGGAAGCCAGGGAGGCTCTGGGCCACCAAAGAGAAAGTTTAAACAAAGAAACCAGTGTTTTCCCATGCAATCCTTAGTCACTCCTCACTAAATAAATCCAACCCCACCACATTCCATTCAAAAGAATATATATTTTATGAACAGGTAGTTCTTGACTTATAATCATTCATTTAGCTATTGTATGAAGTCAACAAGAGCTCTGAAAAAGGTGACTGGGGACTGGTTGCAACCATTGCAGTGGTCTTGCTTGGCAACCCAGCCACGTATTCATGAAGGATCTGTGGCCTTCCCAGTTGGCTCCCAACAAGCAAAATCAATGGGAATTTATTTAATGACTAACACGACTCACTTAACAACTGCAGTGATTCGCTTAAGAACCATGGCAGGAAAAGAGGTCATAAAATCTGGTGTGTCTCACTTTAACAATTGCTTGCTTAGCCATGGAAATTTGAGTCCCAGTTGTGGTCATAGAATAGAATAGAATAGAATAGAATAGAATAGAATAGAATAGAATAGAATAGAATAGAACAGAACAGAACAGAACAGAACAGAATAGAAAATGTGGAATAGAATAAATAGAATAAAATAGAAAATGTGGAATAGAATAAATAGAATAGAATAGAATAGAAAATGTGGAATAGAATAAATAGAATAGAATAGAATAGAATAGAAAATGTGGAATAGAATAAATAGAATAGAATAGAATAGAATAGAAAATGTGGAATAGAATAAATAGAATAGAATAGAATAGAATAGAATAGAATAGAATAGAATAGAATAGAATAGAATAGAATAGAATAGAAAATGTAGAATAGAATAAATAGAATAGAATAGAACGGAACAGAATAGAACAGAACAGAACAGAACAGAACAGAATAGAATAGAATAGAATAGAAAATGTGGAATAGAATAAATAGAATAGAATAGAAAATGTAGAATAGAATAGATAGAACAGAACAGAACAGAACAGAACAGAATAGAATAGAATAGAATAGAAAATGTGGAATAGAATAAATAGAATAGAATAGAATAGAATAGAATAGAATAGAATAGAATAGAATAGAATAGAATAGAATAACAGAGTTGGAAGGGACCTTGGAGGTCTTCTAGTCCAACCCCTTGCTTAGGCAGGAAACCCTACACCACTTCAGAAAAATGGTTGTCCAATCTCATCTGAAAAACTTCCAGTTTTTGGAGCATTTACAACTTCTGGAGGCAAGTTGTTCCACTGATTAATTGTTTTAATTAATAAGTTGAGAAATTAATAAGTTGAGAACTACCATAATTGAGTGACAAATGATAGAAAGGACATTTTTTTTTAAAAAAAATATTCCCTATCAAAGTGTGGCAGCATCATGATTAAGTCTTTCTAGCGAAATGATGATGCTGTTGACGTTCTTGCTGAAAACTCTTTCCATGATTCTGCTTTTCCGTAGCCCGGCTTTAGCTCTTGCTTTTACTAACACACCCGGGTAAAAACACACAATATAAGAAGGTGCCTTTTTTTTTTCCCCCCGATGGAAAATTGTTATATTGTTAGTTTGAGTGATGTTTGCAATGGGGGATTCAAAATGAAATTACATGCTCCAAGACTGGCACATTTCATGCTCCAAGATAGAATTTAAAAACTCTTTTCAGCTAACAAATTGACAGTCGGAGTTCTCCAACCTTGTTCCTTAAAAGCAGAATTGGGTGTGAGTTTTCCCAGAGAGAGAGAAAGAGGGAGAGAGAGAAAGAGGGTGAGAGACAAGAGAGGGGGGAGAGAGAGAAAGAAAGGGGACAGAGAGAGAGGGGGAGAGAAGAGACGGGGAAAGAGAGAAGGAAAGAGGGTGAAGAGAGAAAGGAGAGAGAGAGAGAAGAGAGGGAGAAAGAAGAGGGCAAAAGAGAGAGGAGAGGGAGAGAGGGGAAGAGAGAAAGAGGGAGAGAGAAAGATAAGGAGAGAAAGGCGGAAGAAAGAGGGTGAGGGGGAGAGAGAATAGAGAGGGGGAGAGAAAAGAAGGGGAGAGAAAAGAGAGGGAGAAGAGGGAGACAGAGAAGAAAGGGAGGGGAAGAGAGAGAAAGGGGAGAGAGAAAAGAGAGGGAGAGAGGGAGAGGGGGAGAGAGAAGAGGGGAAAGAGAGAGAAGAGTGGGGGAGAATGGGAGGGAGAAAGAGGGAGAGAAACAGGAAGAGCAAGGGAAAGAAGAGAGCACAATCCGATCTTCTATAATCCATTTCGCACAGAACTGGAGAGATCAACCCTTCCTAATCCCCCACCAAGAAAACGCTTCCTCCTGGTTCCCCCTCCTTACCAAAACCACCATATTCTCGAGATTAGAAGTGAACTGCGGAAGTTTAGTAGTAGAGATGAAGACGACTTTGGAGTTTATGAGATTGATTTCTGCTGAATAGTTTAATGGCCATGTTGAACCAAGAGGAACACAATTTGGTAAAACTGCTTCATGGGATTTATCGAGTTTAAATTGCTCTCCTCTTGCATCCTGGAGAGATGTGGACAAACATTCAAACTGGTGGGGAATATATTAAGGATGGAATGAGCATGAAACCTCCACCCTCTCCTAAAAAAAAAAGATTTAAAAGGCATCCTTCTCTGTTCCTGTAATGTGGAGGCACTATTTGCAATGTTTGTTTCCCAGGTTCTATGTATAGGATTGCTCTGCATGCACAGAAATGTGAAAGTCACAGGTAGGAATGAGTTAAATATTACGTGAATAAATGTTTGCAGAAACATGGAGCTGAATTTTTTCAGAACGTTCCTTATACCAAAACACATGTAGGTCCTCTTTTTGTGCCCCAAATTTTCTTTAGAATAGAATTTTATTGGCCAAGTGTGATTGGACACACAAGGAATTTGTCTTGGTGCATATGTTCTCAGTGTACATAAAAGAAAAGATACCTTCATCAAGGTACAACATTTACAACACAATGATGGTCATAGGTCACAATTTAACACTTAGTGATACAACACTTAATGATAAGCATAGGGTACAAATAAGCAATCAGGAACAATCAATATCAATATAAATCATAAGGATTACCAGCAACAAAGTTACAGTCATACAGTCATAAGCGGAAGGAGATGGGTGATGGGAACGATGAGAAGATTAATAGTAATGCAGATTTAGTGAATAGTTTGACAGTGTTGAGGGAATTATTTGTTTACCAGAATGATGGCGTTCGAGAAGAAACTGTTCTTGTGTCTAGTTGTTCTGGTGTGCAGTGCTCTATAGCATTGTTTTGAGCACAGGATTTGAAACAATTTATGTCCAGGATACGAGGGGTCTGTAAATATTTTCACAGCTCTCTTTTTGACTCATGCAGGTTGGTAGCCATTGTTTTTTCTGCAGTTCTAATGATCCTCTGCAGTCTGTGTCTGTCTTGTTGGGTTGCAGAGCCAAACCAGACAGTTCTAGAGGTGCAGATGACAGACTCAATAATTCCTCTTTAGAACTGGATCAGTAGCTCCTTGGGCAGCTTGAGCTTCCTGAGTTGGTGCAGAAGGAACATTCTTTGTTGTGCTTTTTTGATGATGTTTTTGATGTCAGGTGGCCTTCGGGAAAAAACTGTTCTTGTATCTAGTTGTTCTGATGTGCAGTGCTCTATAATGTTGTTTTGAGGGTAGGAGTTGAAACAGTTTATGTCCTGGATCTGAGGGATCTGTAAATATTTTCACGGCCCTCTTCTTGATTCGTGCAGTATACAGGTCCTCAATGGAAGGCAGGTTGGTAGCAATTATTTTTTCTGCAGTTCTAATTATCCTCTGAAGTCTGTGTCTTTCTTGTTGGGTTGCAGAACCGAACCAGACAGTTATAGAGGTGCAAATGACAGACTCAATAATTCCTCTGTAGAACTGAATCAGCAGTTCCTTAGGCAGTTTGAGCTTTCTGAGTTGGCGCAGAAAGAACATTCTTTGTTGTCCAGAGAAGGCTGGAGACTAAAATACATGATGAATAGTTGCAGGAACTGGGCCTGGCTAGTCTAGTGAAGAGAAGAACCAGGGGAGACACGAGAGCAGTCTTCCAATATTTGAGGGGCTACCCCACAGAGGAGAGGAACAAGCTATTTTCCAAAGTACCCGAAAGCTAGACAAGGAACAATGGATGAAAACTGATCAAGGAGAGATTCAACCTGGAAATAAGGAGGGATTTTCTGACAGTGAGAACAATCAACCAATGGAACAGAAGCTGCCTTCGGAAGTTGTGGGAGGTTCATCACTGGAAGCTTTCAAGAAGAGACTGGACTGCCATTTGTCAGAAATGGTGTAGGGTCTCCTGCTTGGGCGGCAGGTTAGACTAGATGACCTACAAGGTCCCTTCCAACTCTGTTAATCTGTTAATCAGTTTTCCAGTAGATGGGCAGCTGCTACAGAGAGGATGGGCTTGACCAATTCTCCAAAGCACCTGAGGGCAGGACAAGAAGCAATGGGTAGAAGCTCATTAAAGAAAGATCCAACCTGGAATTTCGTGATAGTGAGAACAATTAATCAGCTTGCCTCCAAGAGTTGTGGGTGCTCCATCACTGGAGGCTTTCAATAAAAGATTGAACAACCATTTGTCCAAGATGATATAAGGTCTTTTGTCATAGGCAGAGATTTGAACTAGAAGACCTCCAAGTTTTCTTCCAACCCTATGATTCTATTCTATGAGTCATGGTGGCGCAGTGGTTAGAGTGCAGTTCTACAGGCTATTTCTGCTGACTGCTGGCTGCCTGCAATTTGGCAGTTCGAATCTCACCAGGCTCAAGGTTGACTCAGCCTTCTATCCTTCCGTGGTGGGTAAAATGAGGACCCAGATTGTTGGGGTCCATATGCTGACTCTGTAAACCTCTTAGAGAGGGCTGTAAATGAGTCATGGCGCAGTGGTTAGAGTGCAGTTCTATAGGCTACTTCTGCTGGCTGCCGGCTGCCTGCAATTTGGCAGTTTGAATCTCACCAGGCTCAAGGTTGACTCAGCCTTCCATCCTTCTGGGGTCAGTAAAATGAGGATCCAGATTGTTTGGGGGCGAGAAGCTGACTCCGTAAACTGCTTCGAGAGGGCTGTGAAGCAAAGTGCAGCGGTATATAAGGCTAAGGGCTATTGCTATTATATTCTAATTAAATACTGTATGTACAACTGCCCCCAAAAATATAGGTTTTTTTTTGTTTTTTTTGTTTACATTTATACCCCGCCCTTCTCCGAAGACTCAGGGCGGCTTACAATGTATAAGGCAATAGTCTCATTCTATTTGTATATTTTTACAAAGTCAACTTATTGCCCCCCCAACAATCTGATAATAACATAATCAAGAAATTGGTCCCTTAGCACAGGGGTCTCCAACCTTGGCAACTTTCAGACTTGTGGACTTCAACTTCCAGAATTCCTCAGCCAATTGCTGGCTGAGGAATTCTGGAAGTTGAAGTCCAAAAGTCTGAAAGTTGCCAAGGTTGGAGATCCCTGACTTAGCACACAGAGGACCTCAGGCATGTAGTCAGGTTTCAGAATTTCTGAAAGATCAACAGAGTTGAGACCATTTTAATCTCTTCCAGAACATTAATTACAGATTAATTTGATGTAGGGTGCAGGATTCCTTAGGATGTTGAAAACGTAAGAGGGGGTCTCAACTGAAAGATGCTTACTGGGTCACCAGCCCAATCACTGCTGCCCAATCAGGCCTACCTAACAAGGTTGTAGTTGGAAATTTTTTAGTCCTTCATAAAAAGATGAGGGAGAGAGGAATGGTTTCTTCAAAACCTTGATCGCTTCGATTAAAAAGCCTCCACTTTGGTGTAACATTTGCTAATATGTCACCAGCGGCAGTTAAATTCAATGTCTGTGAAATGTGAAACCCTCAACCATGTATTCTCAAGTCTATGTTTCTCAATCAGAATTGAGTTTTACTGATAACAGAATAAGAGAGTTGGAAAAGACCTTGGAGGTCTTCTAGTCCAACCCCCTACACCACTTCAGACAAATAGTTGTCCAATCTCTTCTTAAAAACCTCCAGTGTTGGAGCATTCTCAACTTCTGGAGGCAAGTCATTCCACTGATTAATTGTTCTAACTGTCAGGAAATTTCTCCTTAGTTCTAAGTTGCTTCTTTCCTTGATCATAACATAACATAACATAACATAACATAACATAACATAACATAACATAACATAACATAACATAACATAACATAACATAACATAACAACAGAGTTGGAAGGGACCTTGGAGGCCTTCTAGTCCAACCCCCTGCCCAGGCAGGAAACCCTACACCATCTCAGTCAGATGGTTATCCAACATTTTCTTAAAAAATTCCAGTGTTGGAGCATTCACAACTTCTGAAGGCAAGTCGTTCCACTTATTAATTGTTCTGTCAGGAAATTTCTCCTTAGTTCTAAGTTGCTTCTTTCTTTGATCAGTTTCCACCCATTGCTTCTTGTTCTACCCTCAGGTGCTTTGGAGAACAGCCCGACTCCCTCTTCTTTGTGGCAACCCCTGAGATATTGAAACACTGCTATCATGTCTCCCCTAGTCCTTATTTTTATTAAACTAGACATACCCAGTTCCTGCAACTGTTCTTCATATGTTTTAGCCTCCAGTCCCCTAATCATCTTTGTTGCTCTTCTCTGCACTTGTTCTGTTTCCCTTCCCCCAATACTCCCAGCAAAGAGTCCGTCAGAGGCCTTCCTTTTTTTTTTCCCTTTTATTTACATAGATACATGTCCTGGCCACGTCTACCCACGGGCCTGCCAAGTTTCTGGAGATAACGAGGAAATTATAGATAAGGCCAGAATTACTCACGAATATATTCTTCCCTCCATTGAAATAGTTAGCTCGCGCCAATTCATTAGCTCGCGCCAACTCAGTACTTTGTCCAAGACAAAAAACCAGGAAGTCCCGCCTCCTATTTATAGTCTCTGCAGATGTCACTGCATGACAATTATGACTTGGCTTTGTCCCAACTCTTCCGCTGCTGCGCGCGACGTCTCGTGACCTTGCATCGCTCCAAAACTGTTCTTGGGCGTTGCCAAATCAGAAGGAGGCTCCATGGAATCAGGCTGTGCCGGCCCCTCCCATCCCTTTGAGTGGGTGCCAGGGAGGAAAGGGCTCAAGAGAAGCAGGGCTGGCCAGGTCTTCTCCTCACTTTCTGAATCATCCGAGTCCAGGAGTCCGGGTCCAGGAACCTGGGTCACAACACTATCCTCACCGCAGGGCCCTTCCCCGGGCTGACGATTGGGATGCGGTCGGGCTGGGTTCTGCTCATGGAAGGCCTGCACCAGGTCAGGGGCATGAACGCCGGAGGCATCTACCCAGGAGAAATCAGTCCCGTATCCCTTCCACGCGATCAAATATTGGAAGCGACCCTTCAGCCAGCGGGAGTCTAAACGCTGTGGACTTCAGATTCCTCCGATCCGTCCTCGGCGACAGTGACGGGTGCTGTTGGGCACCGAAGGGGACTCGTGTGGCCTCAGGAACCAGAAGGGACCGTGAAAACGGGGTGGATCCGCATGCATCGTGGCAGGGTCAGTCGGTAGGCTACCGGGTTGATGACTGCCTCGACAGGGAACGGGCCGATGAATCGGTGGTCCAACTTCTTTACCGGTCGGTCGGACGGGAGGTGTTTGGTGGAGAGCCACACCCGGTCTCCAACTGCCAGCGGGGGCGTTGCCCGTCGGGAGCGGTCGGCGGACCGTTTGTAATCCTCCTTTGCCCGATTCAGCTGCTGGCGTACCAACTGTTGGACCGCATGCAATTCCGTCAGGAAGGTCTGCGTTGCGGGAACAGGAGAGTCCGGTGGTGCCAGAGGGAAGAGCCGCGGATGGTACCCCACATTGGCAAAGAACGGGGTCATCTGAGTAGAGGTGTGCTGAGAGTTGTTAAAAGCAAACTCCGCCAGGGACAGGTAGTCGGCCCAGTTGTCCTGTTGCTGGTTGATGAAGCAACGGAGATACTGTTCCAGTATACCGATGACCTTCTCTGTACCCCGCCGGTCTCCGGATGGTGCGATGACGACAGACACACCTGCACCTCCAACGCGCCATCAGGCTCTTCCAGAAGCGGGCTGTGAACTGAACTCCAGCGGTCTGAAACCACCCTGTCCGGTAGACCATGGAGGCGGAAGATGTGCTGCAGAAAGAGGCGGGCGTTTTGCGGCTGTGGGCAGTCCGCGCATGGGATGAAGTGTGCCATCTTGGTGAGCATGTCCACCACCACCAGCACCGTGGTGAACCCAGAGGACGGCGGCAGGTCTGTCAGGAAGTCCATAGAGGTCGCCCCCCAGGGTCTGTCGGGTGTCGGCAAGGGCTGGAGGGGCCCGGGAGGGCCCCCCGTGGCGGTCTTGGCTTGCCGGCACGGTACGCAGGATGTCACATAGGCATGTATATCATGCCGCACTCGGGGCCACCAAAAGGTCCGTGTCACCAGGTGGAGGGTCTTGAAGAACCCAAAATGTCCTGCTGCAGGGTTGTCGTGGCACTGGGTCATGACGAGGGCTCGGAGTGGTCCTGTGGGCACATATAATTGCCCAAACTTGAGTAAGTCCTCCTCCAAGGTCCAAGGAGACGGGGCCCACCTCCGCTCTCCTTTGCTGCGACCAGGCGTCCTGGCGCTGCGCCTCGCACCTGGGCCCGCAAGTCCACTGGCTCCCGTGCTGCGGCCAAGGCTTCTGCCGCAGCACTGTCCGTGGAGGAAGGGGGTCCTTGGCGCAGAGGTACTCTGGCTTGGGACAGGGCATCCGCCTCCGGTTGTGACCGCTGGGAATGTAGGTCACGCGGAAGTTGAACCGGGCAAAACAACGACCACCGGATCTGCCGCTGGTTCAACTTCCGAGCTGTGGTGAGGTGCTCGAGATTCCGATGGTCCGCTCGACCTCCACCTGATGTCGGGCCCTCCAGATGGTGTCGCCAAGCCTCGAATGCAGCCTTGATAGCCAGCAACTCTTTTCCCAGATAGTGTAGTTGCGCTCGGAAGGATTGAGTTTCCGGGAGTAGTAAGCGAGGGAAAAGTGTGCCGCCATTCGCCGGAGCCTGTAGCAGCACCGCTCCCAGAGCCACATTGAACGCGTCCGTTTCCACCACAAAAGGCCGGAGCGGGTCGGGATGCCTCAGGATGGGTTCCGTGACGAAGGCTTTCTTGAGGGCGGTGAATGCTTCTTGCTGCGGGGGACCCCACCGGAACGCAACCTTCTTCCTGAGGAGCTGGGTAAGTGGAGCTGTCAGTGTGGCGAAGCCCGGGATGAAGGTCCGGTAGTAGTTGGCGAAGCCCAGCAGGCGCTGAACATCCTTCACCCGACGAGGGGCTTCCCTGCTACACAAAGCTTCTACTTTACATGGGTCCATGGCTATGCCTCGGGCGAGATGATATGCCCGAGGAATTCTATGGAAGTCCGGAAGAAGACATTTCTCCAGCCGCATTGAGTTGTTGCCCCGCAAAGCGTTGCAGAACCAGACCGACGTGCAAAGGGTGGCTTCCCTGGGACCGGGAGTAAATCAGGATGTCGTCTAGGTAGATAACCACGAACTGATCCAACATGTCTCGGAACACGTCGTTCATGAAGTGCTGGAAAACGGCGGGAGCATTGGTCAACCCAAATGGCATGACAGTGTATTCGTAGTGTCCGTATCGGGTGCCGAATGCCATCTTCCGTTCGTCTCCTTCTCGCATCCGCACCAGGTTGTAGGCCCCCCGGAGATCGAGCTTGGTGAAGATCGTGGCCTCCGCAACCTTTCCAGTAGCTCCGGGATGAGCGGCAGGGGTAGCGATTCCGCACCGTAATGGCGTTTAGCGGCGGTAATCACAGCATAGGCGCAAGTCCCTGTCTTCTTCTTCACGAAGAGGACCGGGCCGAGAGGGACTTTGAAGGCGGATGAACCCTCGGGCCAGGTTTTTGTCCAGGAAGTCCCTGAGGCGGCCAACTCGGGCTCCGACATGGAATACAGGCGTCCCACAGGCAGTGGTGCGTTGGGCAGAAGGTCCACGGGCAATCGTAGGGCCGATCGGGGTAGTCGGTCCGCCTCCTTCTCGCTGAACACGTCGGCGAAGTCCATCAGCTCAGGAGTCAAGGTGATGGCAGCGGTGGGGACGTTCTGGCCGGCACAGGTGTGGCGGGTGTGGTCGACGCACTGCAGACTCGGGTAAGAGATGGCGTTCGCGACCAGGCCACCTGAGGATCGTGGGTCCGGCCAGGCCAACCCAAGGACCAAGGAAAATGAAGGTCCGCCGTGACATAAACTGGATCGCCTCCTCATGGTCCCCAATAGCCAGGCGCAAAGGCTGGGTGGCGAATTTAATGGGGCCGGACACCAGTTCTCGCCCATCAATTGTCTCTACCGCATCGGAGGGTCCACGGAACCACGGGACCGCAAACTGGGCCACAAAGGCCTAGTCCATAAAGTTTGTTGTGGCCCCTGAGTCCACCAGCGCATGCGCCTGGAGCCCGTCCGACTGGTTCCCCAACCATATCTGTGTGTCCAGAATCAGATGCCGAGGGGCCCAGAGTCTACTTCCAACGCCCAGTGGGGGCTTAGTACGTGCCCGACCTAGGGTTTCCCGAGGTCGGGCCTGCTCCATTCGATTGGTCACGCTGTGATTCGGGGACGGCGTCGTGCCGCTTTCTGGGGCAAGAAGCGGCGAGTGGCGGGCTCCCCACAGTACAGGCACAATCCCCTTGGCGCCCGGTTCCGCCTCCTGGGCTGTCAGGCGAGGTCTGGCCGCCCCAACTCCATGGGCTCTTCCGCAGCGGTTACAAAACGTGGGCGACCCTGGGTGCTGGTGGTGCAGGAAGTGGGGTGCAGATGTCGACGGAGGGTCCCGGGGTGCGACGGGACGGTCGCCGTTGCAGACGGGCATCGAGGCGGAGACAAAGGGGCACCAAGTTGTCGAGGGTCCGCGCGCCCCACGGGCCAGCTCGTCTTGCAATTCCTCTGAGAGTCCCTCCTGGGCAGCGTCCACCAGCGCTGCATCATTCCAGTCAGAGTCCTGGCACAAAAGACGAAATTCGATGTACTCCTGCAGGGGCGTTTCCCTTGACGGAGTTCCTTAAGGCGCCTGGTTGCCGTCAGCATTCGAACGGGGTCCTCATACATGGTGCGAGGTGCTGCCAAAACGCTGTTGGTCCGCCAGCAGGGGCTGTCCTGGAGCAAGAGGGCGTGGCCCATCGAGCAGCCGAGCCGGAAAGAAGGTTAAGCACGAAGGCCACCTTAGCCCGGTCGTCTGGGAAATCCTCTGGCCTCATAGCCATGTAGAGCTGGCACTGTCCCAAGAAGGTCGGGAACATCTCAGGCTGCCCAGAAAACTTATCCGCACGGTTATCGGGCACTTGCGGCGAGGAGGAGGTGGGAGGATGGGGGCTGCAGGCACATTCCTGGCAGCAAGTTGGCCTGCCAAGTGAGCCACTTGCTGCTGGAGCTGTTGATTAGCCGCTTGTAGCTGCTCTAACTGCTGCTGTACCTGCTGCTGATCCATCTTTGGTGGAAGATGTTTTAGTCAGGTCTTGGACAAAATGTTCTGTTTCCTTCCCCAATACTCCCAGCAAAGAGTCCGTCAGAGGCCTTCCTTTTTCCTTTTATTTACATAGATACATGTCCTGGCCACGTCTACCCACGGGCCTGCCAAGTTTCTGGAGATAACGAGGAAATTATAGATAAGGCCAGAATTACTCACGAATATATTCTTCCCTCCATTGAAATAGTTAGCTCGCGCCAATTCATTAGCTCGCGCCAACTCAGTACTTTGTCCAAGACAAAAAACCAGGAAGTCCCGCCTCCTATTTATAGTCTCTGCAGATGTCACTGCATGACAATTATGACTTGGCTTTGTCCCAACTCTTCCGCTGCTGCGCACGGCGATTACGTCTACGTGACCTTGCATCGCTCCAAAACTGTTCTTGGGGCGTTGCCAAATCAGAAGGAGGCTCCATGGAATCAGGCTGTGGCCCTCCCATCCCTTTGAGTGGGTGCCAGGGAGGGAAAGGGCTCAAGAGAAGCAGGGCTGGCCAGGTCTTCTCCCTCACTTTCTGAATCATCCGAGTCCAGGAGTCCGGGTCCAGGAACCTGGGTCACAACAGCACTCTTTCTAGAGTGCACTTCACATGATCTTGATTCTATCGCTCTGTTTATGCAGCCCAGAACTGTGTTGGCTTTTTTAGCAGCTGCTGCACACTGCTGGCTCATATCTAAATGGTTATCCACTAGGACTCCAAGATCCCTCTCACAGATACTACTATAGAGCAAGGTACCACTGGTGCATTTTAGTTTTTTGGCCTAAATGTAGAACCTTACTTTTTTCACTGTTGAATTTCATTGATTCATGATCAGTTTCCACCCATTGCTTCTTGTTCTACCCTCAGGTGCTTTGGAGAACAGCCCGACTCCCTCTTCTTTGTGGCAACCCCTGAGATATTGGAAGACTGCTATCATGTCTCCCCTGGTCCTTCTTTTCATTAAACTAGGCATACCGAGTTCCTGCAACCGTTCTTCATATGTTTAATCATATTTGTTGCTCTTCTCTACATTAAAATGTGCTCAGTTTTCAGCTGCACTTGAACTATTTTCCCGTCTTCTGGCTGGTGGAAATTCTTTTGCTCGCTTCCTTAGGTTTGAATTCATTTAAACCGTTCAGTTGCACAAAGTCCCGACATTATGGTGACAGAATGGATGTGGGATTCTTTCACAATAGATGTCCTTTTGCAAATATTACTTATCCTTAAACAGACAGAATGAGCCCTTCTATCAAATTAGAGCAATTAAAGTTAAATATCTAGCAGATTGGGAAAGTTCCTGCCGAAGAGCCAGGATTGTGCTCACATAAAAGAAGTGCTCTGGTGTGTACATTGACTATTTCTGCTGTGTGTGTTGTTCTTTTTTTCTCTCTTACTTTCCCCAGGGCGAGTTTCACTGTTCCTGTTGTCACTCTTAGAAAATATACTTTGAAAATCAGCAGAGTAATTAGATTTCAGGAAGTGGGCAAAGACATTTAAATTACTGGCTTGGGGGTGGGTGGGTTTGATTAGATTGCATCCAGATCTCTAAATTGCATTAACAGAGGTATACAATCAAGATCAAGTGAAATACTAATGCCACTCTATAATGCCTTAGTAAGACCACATCTAGAGTACTGCATCCAGTTTTGGTCACCACACTCTAAAAAAGATGTTGAAACTCTAGAAAGTCTTCATCATATGTTCTAGCCTCCAGTCCCCTAATTATCCTGGTTGCTCTTCTCTGCACTCTTTCTAGAGTCTCAACATCTTTTTTTATAGTGTGGTGACCAAAACTGAATGCAGTATTCAAGGTGTGGTCTTACTAAGTTTTTATAGAGTGGCATTAGTACCTCACTTGATCAGTTTCCATCCATTATTCCTTGTCTGGCCTTCAGGTGCTTTGGAAAATAGCTTGACCCCCTCCTCTCCTTGGCAGCCCCTCAAATATTGGAAGACTGCTATCCTTTCTCCTCTGGTCCTTCTCTTCACTAGACTAGCCAGGCCCAGTTCCTGCAACCGTTCTTCATATGTTTTAGTCTCCAGTCTCTTAATCATCCTGGTTGCTCTTCTCTGCACTCTTTCTAGCGTCTCAACATCTTTTTTGTAGTGTGGTGACCAAAACTGGATGCAGTATTCTAGGTGTGGTCTTAGGCTAAGGCTTTATGGCCTTCCAGTCCAACCCTCTACTCAAGCAGGAGATCCTGTACCATTCTGGATAAAATGATGTCCATCCAGTCTTTTCTTCAGTCACGTGACCTCAGGATTGCCGTAAAGGTGAGCCAATTGCCAACCACACAAAATGTTATCAGATGACTGTGGTGTATATGCTTCTCTGTATGTGTGTGTTTGTGTGCATGTGTGCACATCTGTAATTACTCTGAAAATGGGTCATAAGTAATTCCCGGGAATTTCATTGTAAATTCGAAGTTGTGAAGTCAAGCACCACCTGTAATTGGTGATGTAATTGTGTAGATTGAACATAGAACATAGAATAATATTAGATACAGATTAGATACAGATACAGATTAACAGAGTTAGAAGGGACCTTGTGGGTCATCTAATCCAACCCTCCACCCAAGCAGGAGACCCTACACCATCTTTGACAAATGGCAGTCCAATCTCTTCTTGAAAGCTTCCAGTGATGAAGCTCCCACAACTTCCAAAGGCAATGTCTGGTCCATTGGTTGATTGTTCTCACTGTCAGAAAATTTCTCCTTATTTCCAGGTTGAATCTCTCTCCTTATTCCCTTTCCATCCATGATTCCTTGTCTGGCCTTGAGGTGTTTTGGAAAACAGCTTGACCCCCTCCTCTCTGTGACAGCCCCTCTAATATTGGAAGACTGCTATCATGTCTCCCCTGGTCCTTTTCTTCACTAGAAAATGGGCCTCTGGTGGCTCAGACTGCTAAGACAGTCTGTTATTAACACAGCTGCTTGCAATTATTGCAGGTTCAAGTCCTACCAGGCCCAAGGTTGACTCAGCCTTCCATCCTTTATAAGGTAGGTAAAATGAGGACCCAGATTGTTGGGGGCAATAAGTTGACTTTGTAGAGAATATACAAATGGATGAAGACTATTGCTTAACATAGTGTAAGCCGCCCTGAGTCTTCGGAGAAGGGCGGGATATAAATGCAAATAAAAAAAACCCTAACAAATAGTCGGAAGGGATCTCGGAGGTCTTCTACTATACTATTTCAGACAAATGGCTCTCCAGTCTGTCTTTAAAAGCCTCCAGTGATGGAGCACCCACAACCTCTGAAGCAGTGGTGGGATTCAAGTCATTTAACAACCGGTTCTCTGCCCTAATGATTTCCTCCAACAACCAGTTTGTCAAACTGCTCAGAAAGTTAACAACCGGTTCTCCCAAACAGAGATGGGTTTCAGCAGGTTCTGACCAGTTCTGGAGAACTGGTAGCAGAATTTTTGAGTAGTTTGGAGAACCGGCAGTAAAAATTCTGACTGGCCCCGTCCCCATTTATTCTCTGCCTCCAAAGTCCCAGCTGATCAGAAGGAAATGGAGATTTTGCAGTAACCTTCCCCTGCCACACCCACCAAGCCGAAGCTACAGAACCGGTAGTAAAAAAATTTGAAACCCACCACTGCTCCTGAAATGATGCGAACTGGCTGAATCTCATCACTGCTCTGAAGGCAAGCCACTCTGCTGGTTAATTGTTCTGTTAGGAAATTTCTGCTTAGTTCTAGCTTGCTTCTCTCCTTGATCCGTTTCCATCCGTTGCTTCTTGTCTTGCCTTCTCATTTTCAGCTATTAGTAATCAAGAAAATTTTGAGACACAGACTTCAGAGGATAATTAGAACTGCAGAAAAAATAATTGCTACCAACCTGCCTTCCATTGAGGACTTGTATACTGCACGAATCAAGAAGAGGGCCGTGAAAATATTTACAGATCCCTCACATCCAGGACATAAACTGTTTCAACTCCTACCCTCAAAACGACGCTATAGAGCATTGCACACCAGAACAACTAGATACAAGAACAGTTTTTTCCCGAAGGCCATCACTCTGCTAAACAAATAATTCCCTCAACACTGTCAAACTATTTATCTGTACTACTATTAATCTTCTCATAGTTCCCATCACCAATCTCTTTCCATTTATGACTGTATGACTGTAACTTTGTTGCTGGTAATCCTTACGATTTATATTGATATATTGACCATCATTTGTGTTGTAAATGTTGTACCTTGATGAACGTATCTTTTCTTTTATGTACACTGAGAGCATATGCACCAAGACAAATTCCTTGTGTGTCCAATCACACTTGGCCAATAAAATTCTAAAAAATATATAAATCTATTCTATTCTATTCTATTCTTTGTGAGACTAGGCATGCCCAGTTTTTGCAACCATTCCTTGTTTGCTTGAGTCTCCAGTCCCCTAATCATTTTGCACCTTGTGTGAATACAAAGACTGCTTGTGTGGGTGTATATGTGTACATGCATATATGCCAGCAGGGGATAAGAGGGACTCTCATTAGATTGTACTTCTGTTTATATCAAGAAACCTTCTTTTTTGATATATAGCTTTATTGATTTTTTAAAAAAATACAAAGTTAAAAGTTAAACAGAAAATAATGACTTGAAACAACAAAAGGAAAAGCCAAAAAATGGAAGTGCAAAAAAGAAAAACAAACAGAAAAAGAGTGACTTCTGGCTTTCATTGATGCAGATATAACAAAAAATGCAATGAATTCTTACTCTTAAGATTAACTTTTTTCTATAATATTTTCAAAATCCCATAAAATTCTAATCTACTGAATCAGCCATAAATTTTTCATTTCTTTCAGTTTCCTGCAAAAAGTCCAAAAATGGTTTCCAAGTAGAAATTATATTTGTCAATTACTTTTCTTTTATCAAGTTTGTCAATTTTATCATCTCTGTCAGCTTTACCTTCCACTCTTCCACTGTAAAAGGTAAAGGTTCCCCTCGCACATATGTGCTAGTCATTCCCGACTCTAGGGGGTGGTGCTCATCTCCATTACAAAGCCAAAGAGCGAGTGGTGTCCAAAGATGTCTCCATGGTCATGTGGCTGGCATGACTCAATGCCAAAGGTGCATGGAACACTGTTATTTTCCCACCAAAGGTGGTCCCTATGTTTGTACTTGAATTTTTTACCTGCTTTTGAACTGCTAGGTTGGCAGAAGCTGGGACAAGTAACGGGAGCTCACCCCATTACGTGGCGCTAGGGATTCGAACCGCTGAACTGCTGACCTTTCAGTCGACAAGCTCAATGTCTTAGCCACTGAGCCACCACGTCCCTTCCACTGTAGGTATTTGGAAATCTTTCCACCTTGGTGCATATAAAAGCCTCACTGCCTACATCAAGAATCATACAAATAGCATTGGGCACAAAGCAATTTAGAATCTTTTGTGTGAAATACAAGCAGATTTAAAAAAAAAAGAGTAGAATATAAGAAAAAAGGGTCCAATGCAGAAATAATGCAGGTGATGGGTAGAAAATATTACAATGGAGATGGGAGATGGCATGTTTGAGTGGTGCGGTGGCCTAGAGGTGGAGCTGTCGCCTCACAATCAGGAGGTTGTGAGTTCGATCCTAAGTAGAGGCAGATATTCCTCTCTCTGGGCACCTTGAGAATATATCTGCTGAATATACTAACACCGCATTGGTGACAGGAAGGGCATCCAGCCAGTAAACACTTAGCTCCGTTCAGTTGCCCAGACTCCACCCTGCAAAGGATTATGGGGTCATTAAAAGGAGATGATGATGATGGGAGATAGGACGGCAGAGAATGAGGTGGCTGGATGGAGTCACTGAAGCAGTTGGCATGAGCTTAAATGGACTCCAGAGGATGTTAGAGGACAGGAAGGCCTGGAGGAACGTTGTTCATGAGGTCGCGATGGGTTGGACGTAACTTCGCAACTAACAGCAAACCTTCATGAGCAACAAATCTATGAGGTGCGGTAGCGCAGTGGTTAGAGTGCAGTACTGCGGCTACTTCTTCTGATCACCAGCTGCCAGCAGTTTGCAGATCGAATCTCACCAGGCTCAAGGTTGACTCAGCCTTCCATCCTTCCGAGGTGGGTAAAATGAGGACCCAGATTGTTGGGTCTGACTCTGTAAACCGGTTAGACAGGGCTGTAAAAGCACTGTAAAGTGGTATATAAGTCTAAGTGCTATTCCTTCCTTCCTTGCTTGCTTGCTTGCTTCCTTCCTTCCTTCCTTCCTTCCTTTCTTGCTTGCTTGCCATGGTGACACAATGATTAGAATATTGCAGGCTGACTCTGCCCATTGCCGGGAGTTCGATCCTGACCAACTTAACTTTGTTGCTGGCAATCCTTATGATTTATATTGATATATTGACCATCATTTGTGTTGTAAATGTTGTACCTTGATGAACGTATCTTTTCTTTTAAGTACACTGAGAGCATCTGCACCAAGACAAATTCCTTGTGTGTCCAATCCCACTTGGCCAATAAAAAATTCTATTAATCTATCTATTAATTAAGGTGGACTCAGCCTTCCATCCTTCCGAGGTCAGTAAAATGAGGACCCAGATTGTTGGGGTCAATAGGCTGACTCTGTAAACCGCTTACACTGGGCTGTAAAGCACAGTGAAGTGGTATATAAATCTAAGTGCTATTGCTATTGCTATTCAAAGGAATTGCGCCTTTGGAGACAAGATGGGAGATCTCCTTGGACTGCCTTGCCCGTGTGAAGTAGCAAAGCCACAATGGTTTCCTCCTTGCCGTCCTCCCTCCTCCACAGCCTCCTCCTTTGAAAAATGCCTTCAATGGAGGCTGACAGAACTTCAGGAGGGAATGGGATACGGAAACGGCAGGCAAGGGAGGGGAACAGTGCTGTCAATTACTTTTCTTCTCATGGCTTTCTGGAATGTACAGCTTCCTCTCGGCAGGCCTCCTTGTTTGGCACCTATAAAATAAGTTTAATGACAGGGTTTTCTTTAAGATAATCAGAGGCTGTCTAATTTACGCCTCTGATGTCCATATGCAGCCAGATGTAATTCTGCTCGGAGTTGTTACATTACGGTTAGTAATGACTGCCTCTCACTGCTGTTTGGGGAGAATTTGCAATTTGTTTAACAGTTGACTGAGCAATGACCTCATATAATATTGCCGTAATCAAAGTTTGGTTTAAAGATGACTAAAAACAACCCCTTCTCCTTTCTGGGCTACAGAGTTGTGAGCGGAAGAAAGTAGCGGAGCTGAATGGTGTTCCCAGGGGTGGGCTTCAAAATGTTTAGCAAGGGGGGTCTCTACCCGGTTGCTGGGTGAGCGTGGCATTTTTGCCTTCCCCGGGCTCTGGAGGCTTTCCTGGAGCCTCTGGGTGGATGAAAATGGCTTCCCAGGCTCTGGAGGTCGTATGGAGGCCAGAAATGGGCCTGCATCAGTGATGACATCTGAACCGGTTTACTACCGGTTTGCTGGCTGCGCATGTGGGCTGCGTGCATGCATGTGCAGTGCGCACCACACACCAAATGCAAGGTGTGCACATGCGCACAGTGCACACCAAAAAGAGGCATGGGGTAAGTATATAGTGACCAGACATCCCGCTTTTGGAGGGACAGTCCCGCTTTTTAATAATTTGTCCCGCGGCCCGCGGCAATTCCAAAAAGTCCCAATTTTTTTTTTGTTTCACTCCCATGCTGAAAATGGGAGGCAGCAACGCAAGAGGGGGAGGCGGAGAAGGGGGAGTGGTGGAGAAGGGGGCGCGAGAGGGAGGAGAGACGCCGCTTGACTTCACCCAAGAGGAAGAGAAGAGCCGAGAGGAGAGACGAGCCTGCCTGGAAGAGCCGAGAAGCAGCAGCCGCTCCTCCTCCTTCAGGCAGGTGGCAAGACTCAGTGCGCATGCGCAGCCCCCCCCCCATCAAGTGTGTCCCGCTTTGCCATCGCTGAAATCTGGTCACTTTAGGTAAGTAGAACAGCGTGCGGGAGGGGGTGGTGATCAGCTGTGGCGTGAGATCCTTTTTTTTTTACTTTTAAAAGCATTTTTTTTTACAACCTATTCAACCGAAAAAATGTTTTTAAAAGTAAAAAAAAAAAAAAAGACTGACGATCAGGCAGCTCAGCTGGCTGATCGTCAGAAAGATTGTTTTTTACCCTTTAAAAACATTTTTTTTTTGTCTTAAAACAACAAGAAGGGACATTATTCTACATATAACAACTGCGGCAAGATTAGCCTTTGCGCAATGTTGAAGAAGCACAAAGATGCCCTCCGAAGATTTAATAATTAAAAAAAAGTCTTTTGATTGCGCTGAAATGGATAAACTGACACTGGAATTGAAAGGATTGACGGATTTGGAATATTATGTATCATGGGAGAAATGGTACAAATGGATTGAAAATAGAAAAATAAAACAGACTCAGACAAAGTAGAATTAGATCCAAGTAAATTGTACAGAGTATAAGTATCTTGTAGTGATATGTAAATGGTCACAGTCATGCACAAGAAATCTTTTTTTTAAACTTATGTTTTTGCTTTTTAATGGTTGAAAATCAATAAAAAAAGCATTTTTAGCAACCTATTCGGCCGAATAGGTTGTAATAAAATGCTTTTAAAAGTAAAAAAAAAAAAGGCTCTGACGATCACACAGCTCAGCTGTGATCGTCAGAGCCTTTTTTTTACCTTTTAAAAGCATTTTTTTAAAGAAGCGGCAAGCGGGGAAGCGGGTAACTGGGCATCGGATGGGCATGGGCAGAGGAAGGGGACAGGGATTTTTGCTACCAGTTCTCTGAACCACCTGCTGCCATTGTTACTGGATCGGCCGATCTGGTCCAAACTGGGAGCATTTCACCCCTGGCCTGTATCCAAAACGGGCCGTGTGGTGACTCCTGGGCAGGGCAGGCGGGGCCAGCCAGGAATGGGATTTGGGGTTCTCCAAACTGCACAGACTCTTAACTAGAGATTCTCCCGAACCCCTGCGAACCCCCAACAGTCCACCCCTGGGTGTTCCTCATCCCAGAAGAGGGATCAGCAACACACAACCCCTTGGTTCAAAAGATCCCTGGGCTACTTAGTGATCAGTTGAAACCTCTGGTGAAAGTGATCTGTCCTCCCTACCATGGCAGAATCCTGGGATGGAAAGAGTGAGGCAAGAAAAAGGAATGGATGGCAAACAGCAATTCTTTTACATGAACAAGAATTATCTTAATGAAAACAAAAGCTTTCACTATTCTCAGTAAGGTTAACAGATTAACAGAGTGGGAAGGGACCTTATAGGTCATGTACTCCAAACCCCCCCACCCAAGCAGGAGCCCCTACACCATTTCTGACAAATGGTAGTCCAATCTCTTCTTGAAAGCCTCCAGCAATGGAGCGCTCACAACTCTGGGAGGAAAGCTGTTCCCTTTTAATTGTTTTCACTTGTTAGGAAAGTCCTGCTTATTTCCAGGCTGGATCTGCTTCTGATCAGCTTCCATCCTTGTCTGGCCTTCAGGTGCTTTGGAAAATAGCTTGACCCCTTCCTCTGTGGCAGCCCTCACATATTGGAAGACTGCTATCATGTCTCCCTTGGTCCTTCTCTTCACCAGACTAGCCATGCACAGTTCCTTTAACCGTCTTCTAGTCCAACCTCCTGCCAAGGAAGGAGACCTTTTTCCATTCCGGACAAATGGTTGAACAATCTTTTCTTGAAAAACCTCCAGCAATGGAGCGCTCACAACTCTGGGAGGAAAGCTGTTCCCTTTTTAATTGTTTTCACTTGTTAGGAAAGTCCTGCTTATTTCCAGGCTGGATCTGCTTCTGATCAGCTTCCATCCTTGTCTGGCCCTCAGGTGCTTTGGAAAATAGCTTGACCCCTTCCTCTCTGTGGTAGCCCCTCACATATTGGAAGACTGCTATCATGTCTCCCTTGGTCCTTCTCTTCACCAGACTAGCCATGCACAGTTCCTTTAACCGTCTTCTAGTCCAACCTCCTGCCAAGGAAGGAGACCTTTTTCCATTCCGGACAAATGGTTGAACAATCTTTTCTTGAAAAACCTCCAGCAATGGAGCGCTCACAACTCTGGGAGGAAAGCTGTTCCCTTTTTAATTGTTTTCACTTGTTAGGAAAGTCCTGCTTATTTCCAGGCTGGATCTGCTTCTGATGAGCTTCCACCTATTTCTTCTTGTCCTGCCCTTGGGTACTATGGAGAATAAATTGACTGGAACTTCCCTGGAATGTACTGGAAGACAGTTAT